>NC_065581.1:119727847-119770351 GCF_024542745.1 Macaca thibetana thibetana
GCAGTTTCCCAGAAGGCTTCTTCTTACTTTATATCTGAGGATATTTCCTGTTTCAACAAAGGCCTCAATGCTTTCCCACATATCCCAATGCAGGATACATGTAAATAATGCTACCAAACAGCCCAATTAAACTAATGATCTAACTCTGTTAGACGAATTCACAGGTCATAAAGCAGTAGAGACTGTAGAGATATTTCCTTTGTCACCATAAGCTTCATTGCGTTATGAAATATCCCATTGCAGATTTCAAGAGAACAGTGTTAGCGAACTGATCAATGAAAAGAAAAGTGTAACGCTGTGAGTTGCATTCACACGTCACAATGCAGTTTCTCACAACGCTTCTTTCCCGTTTTTATCTGAGGATATTTCCTTTTTCACCATAGCTCTCAAAGCGCTCCCAAATATCACTTTGTAGATACCACGAGAACAGTCTTAGCAAATGGCTTCATGAAGAGAAAGGTGTAACTCTGTGAGATGATTTCACGCATCACAAAGAAGTTTCTCAGAAAGCTTCTTTCTCGTTTTTATCTGAGGATATTTCTCATGGCCATGTAGACTTCAAACCGATCTGATATATCAGTTCTCAGACTCCACAAAAACAGGTCTAGCAAATGGCTCCTCGAAACACAGGTGTAATTCAGTGAGTTGAAGTCACAAATCACAATCCACTTTCTCAGAACCCTTCTTTCCAGTTTTTGTCTGTGGATATTTCCTTTTTCACCAGAGGCCTCAAAGCCCTCCCAAATATCACTTTGCAGATACCACGAAAACAGTGTTAGCAAACTGTTACAAGAAGGGAAAGGTGAATCTCTGTGTGATGAATTCTCATATCAGAAAGCAATTTCTCAGAAAGATTCTTTCTAGTTATTATCTGTGGATACTTCCTTTTTCACCATAGGCCTCAATGCACTCCCAAATATCACTTTGCAGATTCCACGAAAACAGTGTTAGCAAACTGCTTTGTGAAGACTAAGTTGTAACTCTGTGAGTTGAACTCATATATCACTAAGAAGTTTCCAAGAAAGCTTCTTTCACATTTTTAATTGAGGAAATTTATTATCAGCATAGGTGTCAATGCGATTCAAAGTATCCCTTCTCAGATTCACCAAAAACAGTGGTAATAGACTGCTCCATGAAAGGAAAGTGTAACACTGTGAGATGAATTCATATATCTCAAGCAGTTTTTCAGAAAGCTTCTCTCTAGTTTTTATGTGAGGATATTTCCTTTGTCACGATAAGCTTCATTGCACTAAGAAATATCCCATTGCAGATTTCAAGAAAACAGTGTTAGCAAACTGATCAATGAAAAGAAAAGTATAACTCTGTGATTTGCATTCACAAGTCACAATGCAGTTTCTCACAACGCTTCTTTCCAGTTTTTTATCTGAGGTTATTTCCTTTTTCACCATAGCGCTCAATGCACTCCCAAATATCACTTTGCAGATTCCACGAGAACAGGCTTAGCAAATGGCTTCATGAAGAGAATTGTGTAACTCTGTGAGATGAATTCACACATCACAAAGAAGTTTCTCAGAAAGCTTCTTTCGTGATTTTATCTGAGGGTATTTCCTTTGGCCGTACAGTCTTCAAAGCGATCAGAAATATCCGTTCTCAGATTCCACAAAAACTGGACAAACAAAAAGCTCCTCGAAATACAGGTGTAACGCAGTGAGTTGAATTCACACATCACAGAACAGTTTCTCAGAAAGTTTCTTTCTGTTCTGAGCTGATTATATTTGTGGTTTCAAAGCACCGCTCTGTGTCTCACTGCAGATTCTGCGAAAACACTCTTAACAAGCTTCTCAATGAAAACAATGATGTCGGAACTGGGTGGAGCTCACAGCAGCTCAAGGAAACCTGCCTGTGTCTGTAGACTCCACCTCTGGGGACAGGGCAATAACAAACCCAGACGAAACCTCTGCAGACGAAAACGACTCTGTCTGACAGCTTTGAAGAGAGCAGTGGATCTCCCAACACGGAGGTTGAGATCTGAGAAGGGACAGACTCCCTGCTCAAGTGGGTCCCTGACCCCTGAGTAGCCTAACTGGGAGACATCCCCACTAGGGGCAGTCTGACACCCCACACCTCACAGGGTGGAGTACACCCCTGAGAGGAAGCTTCCAAAGCAAGAATCAGACAGGTACACTCGCTGTTCAGAAATATTCTATCTTCTGCAGCCTCTGCTGCTGATACCCAGGAAAACAGGGTCTGGAGTGGACCTCAAGCAGTCTCCAACAGACCTACAGCTGAGGGTCCTGACTGTTAGAAGGAAAACTATCAAACAGGAAGGACACCTACACCAAAACCCCATCAGTACATCACCATCATCAAAGACCAGAGGCAGATAAAACCACAAAGATGGGGAAAAAGCAGGGCAGAAAAGCTGGAAATTCAAAAAATAAGAGTACATCTCCCCCGGCAAAGGAGCGCAGCTCATCGCCAGCAACGGATCAAAGCTGGATGGAGAATGACTTTGACGAGATGAGAGAAGAAGGCTTCAGTCCATCAAATTTCTCAGAGCTAAAGGAGGAATTACGTACCCAGTGCAAAGAAACTAAAAATCTTGAAAAAAAAGTGGAAGAATTGATGGCTAGAGTAATTAATGCAGAGAAGGTCCTAAACGAAATGAAAGAGATGAAAACCATGACACGAGAAATACGTGACAAATGCACAAGCTTCAGTAACCGACTCGATCAACTGGAAGAAAGAGTATCTGCGATTGAGGATCAAATGAATGAAATGAAGCGAGAAGAGAAACCAAAAGAAAAAAGAAGAAAAAGAAATGAACAAAGCCTGCAAGAAGTATGGGATTATGTAAAAAGACCAAATCTACGTCTGATTGGGGTGCCTGAAAGTGAGGGGGAAAATGGAACCAAGTTGGAAAACACTCTTCAGGATATCATCCAGGAGAACTTCCCCAACCTAGTAGGGCAGGCCAACATTCAAATCCAGGAAATACAGAGAACGCCACAAAGATACTCCTCGAGAAGAGCAACTCCAAGACACATAATTGCCAGATTCACCAAAGTTGAAATGAAGGAAAACATCTTAAGGGCAGCCAGAGAGAAAGGTCGGGTTACCCACAAAGGGAAGCCCATCAGACTAACAGCAGATCTCTCGGCAGAAACTCTCCAAGCCAGAAGAGAGTGGGGGCCAATATTCAACATTCTTAAAGAAAAGAATTTTAAACCCAGAATTTCATATCCAGCCAAACTAAGTTTCATAAGTGAAGGAGAAATAAAATCCTTTACAGATAAGCAAATGCTTAGAGATTTTGTCACCACTAGGCCTGCCTTACAAGAGACCCTGAAGGAAGCACTAAACATGGAAAGGAACAACCGGTACCAGCCATTGCAAAAACATGCCAAAATGTAAAGACCATCGAGGCTAGGAAGAAACTGCATCAACTAACGAGCAAAATAACCAGTTAATATCATAATGGCAGGATCAAGTTCACACATAACAATCTTAACCTTAAATGTAAATGGACTAAATGCTCCAATTAAAAGACACAGACTGGCAAACTGGATAAAGAGTCAAGACCCATCAGTCTGCTGTATTCAGCAGACCCATCTCACAGGCAGAGACATACATAGGCTCAAAATAAAGGGACGGAGGAAGATTTACCAAGCAAATGGAGAACAAAAAAAAGCGGGGGGTTGCAATACTAGTCTCTGATAAAACAGACTTTAAACCATCAAAGATCAAAAGAGACAAAGAAGGCCATTACATAATGGTAAAAGGATCAATTCAACAGGAAGAGCTAACTATCCTAAATATATATGCACCCAATACAGGAGCACCCAGATTCATAAAGCAAGTCCTTAGAGACTTACAAAGAGACTTAGACTCCCATACAATAATAATGGGAGACTTCAACACTCCACTGTCAACATTAGACAGATCAATGAGACAGAAAGTTAACAAGGATATCCAGGAATTGAACTCATCTCTGCAGCAAGCAGACCTAATAGACATCTATAGAACTCTCCACCCCAAATCAACAGAATAGACATTCTTCTCAGCACCACATCATACTTACTCCAAAATCGACCACGTAATTGGAAGTAAAGCACTCCTCAGCAAATGTACAAGAACAGAAATTATAACAAACTGTCTCTCAGACCACAGTGCAATCAAACTAGAACTCAGGACTAAGAAACTCAATCAAAACCGCTCAACTACATGGAAACTGAACAACCTGCTCATGAATGACTACTGGGTACATAACGAAATGAAGGCAGAAATAAAGATGTTCTTTGAAACCAATGAGAACAAAGATACAACATACCAGAATCTCTGGGACACATTTAAAGCAGTGTGTAGAGGGAAATTTATAGCACTAAATTCCCACAAGAGAAAGCAGGAAAGATCTAAAATTGACACTCTAACATCGAAATTAAAAGAACTAGAGAGGCAAGAGCAAACACATTCAAAAGCTAGCAGAAGGCTAGAAATAACTAAGATCAGAGCAGAACTGAAGGAGATAGAGACACAAAAAACTCTCCAAAAAATCAATGAATCCAGGAGTTGGTTTTTTGAAAAGATCAACAAAATTGACAGACCACTAGCAAGACTAATAAAGAAGAAAAGAGAGAAGAATCAAATCGACGCAATTAAAAATGATAAAGGGGATATCACCACCGATCCCACAGAAATACAAACTACCCTCAGAGAATAGTATAAACATCTCTATGCAAATAAACTGGAAAATCTAGAAGAAATGGATAATTTCCTGGACACTTACACTCTTCCAAGACTAAACCAGGAAGAAGTTGAATCCCTGAATAGACCAATAGCAGGCTCTGAAATTGAGGCAATAATTAATAGCCTACCAACCAAAAAAAGTCCAGGACCAGATGGATTCACAGCTGAATTCTACCAGAGGTACAAGGAGGAGTTGGTACCATTCCTTCTGAAACTATTCCAATCAATAGAAAAAGAGGGAATCCCCCCTAACTCATTTTATGAGGCCAACATCATCCTGATACCAAAGCCTGGCAGAGACACAACAAAAAAAGAGAATTTTAGACCAATATCCCTGATGAACATCGACGCAAAAATCCTCAATAAAATACTGGCAAACCGGATTCAGCAACACATCAAAAAGCTTATCCACCATGATCAAGTGGGCTTCATCCCTGGGATGCAAGGCTGGTTCAACATTCACAAATCAATAAACATAATCCAGCATATAAACAGAACCAAAGACAAGAACCACATGATTATCTCAATAGATGCAGAAAAGGCCTTTGACAAAATTCAACAGCCCTTCATGCTAAAAACGCTCAATAAATTCGGTATTGATGGAACGTACCTCAAAATAATAAGAGCTATTTATGACAAACCCACAGCCAATATCATACTGAATGGGCAAAAACTGGAAAAATTCCCTTTGAAAACTGGCACAAGACAGGGATGCCCTCTCTCACCACTCCTATTCAACATAGTGTTGGAAGTTGTGGCTAGGGCAATTAGGCAAGAGAAAGAAATCAAGGTTATTCAGTTAGGACAAGAAGAAGTCAAACTGTCCCTGTTTGCAGATGACATGATTGTATATTTAGAAAATCCCATTGTCTCAGCCCAAAATCTCCTTAAGCTGATAAGCAACTTCAGCAAAGTCTCAGGATACAAAATTAATGTGCAAAAATCACAAGCATTCTTATACACCAGTAGCAGACAAACAGAGAGCCAAATCAGGAATGAACTTCCATTCACAATTGCTTCAAAGAGAATAAAATACCTAGGAATCCAACTGACAAGGGATGTAAAGGACCTCTTCAAGGAGAACTACAAACCACTGCTCAGTGAAATAAAAGAGGACACAAACAAATGGAAGAACATACCATGCTCATGGATAGGAAGAATCAATATCGTGAAAATGGCCATACTGCCCAAGGTAATTTATAGATTCAATGCCATCCCCATCAAGCTACCAATGGGTTTCTTCACAGAATTGGAAAAAACTGCTTTAAAGTTCATATGGAACCCAAAAAGAGCCCGCATCTCCAAGACAATCCTAGGTCAAAAGAACAAAGCTGGAGGCATCACGCTACCTGACTTCAAACTATACTACAAGGCTACAGTAACCAAAAGAGCATGGTACTGGTACCAAAACAGAGATATAGACCAATGGAACAGAACACAGTCCTCAGAAATAATACCACACATCTACAGCCATCTGATCTTTGACAAACCTGAGAGAAACAAGAAATGGGGAAAGGAGTCCCTATTTCATAAATGGTGCTGGGAAAATTGGCTAGCCATATGTAGAAAGCTGAAACTGGATCCTTTCCTTACTCCTTATACGAAAATTAATTCAAGATGGATTAGAGACTTAAATGTTAGACCTAATACCATAAAAATCCTAGAGGAAAACCTAGGTAGTACCATTCACCACATAGGCATGGGCAAAGACTTCATGTCTAAAACACCAAAAGCAATGGCAGCAAAAGCCAAAATTGACAAATGGGATCTCATTAAACTAAAGAGCTTCTGCACAGCAAAAGAAACTACCATCAGAGTGAACAGGCAACCTACAGAATGGAGAAAATTTTTGCAATCTACTCATCTGACAAAGGGCTAATATCCAGAACCTACAAAGAACTCAAACAAATTTACAAGAAAAAAACAAACAACCCCATCAAAAAGTGGGCAAAGGATATGAACAGACATTTCTCAAAAGAAGACATTCATACAGCCAACAGACACATGAAAAAATGCTCATCATCACTGGCCATCAGAGAAATGCAAATCAAAACCACAATGGGATACCATCTCACACCAGTTAGAATGGCGATCATTAAAAAGTCAGGAAACAACAGGTGCTGGAGAGGATGTGGAGAAATAGGAACACTTTTACACTGTTGGTGGGATTGTAAACTAGTTCAACCATTGTGGAAAACAGTGTGGCGATTCCTCAAGGATCTAGAACTAGATGTACCATATGACCCAGCCATCCCATTACTGGGTATATACCCAAAGGATTATAAATTATGCTGCTATAAAGACACATGCACTCGTGTGTTTATTGCAGCACTATTCACAATAGCAAAGACTTGGAATCAACCCAAATGTCCATCAGTGACAGATTGGATTGAGAAAATGTGGCACATATACACCATGGAATACTATGCAGCCATCAAAAAGGATGAGTTTGTGTCCTTTGTAGGGACATGGATGCAGCTGGAAACCATCATTCTTAGCAATCTATCACAAGAACAGAAAACCAAACACCGCATGTTCTCACTCATAGGTGGGAACTGAACAATGAGATCACTTGGACTCAGGAAGGGGAACATCACACACAGGGGCCTATCATGGGGAGGGGGGGAGGGGGGAGGGATTGCATTGGGAGTTATACCTGATGTAAATGACAAGTTGATGGGTGCAGCACACCAACATGGCGCAAGTATACATATGTAAGAAACCTGCACGTTATGCACATGTACCCTACAACTTAAAGTATAATAATAATAAATAAATAAATAAATAAATAAATAAATAAAAGAAAGAAAAGAAAAGCTGATACCAATTTCCCCCCCCCCAAAAAAAAAAAAAAGAAAACAATGATGTCACTCTGTGAGCTGAATTCACCCACAACAAAGCAATTTCTGAGAAAGCTTCTCTGCAATTTTTTGTCTGAGGATATTTCATTATTCACCATTGGCTTCAACGATATCCAAGATATCACTTCTGATATTCCACAAAATCAGTGCTAACAAACTCCTGCATGAAAGTGTGGTGCAACACTTTGAAATGAATTCACACATCACAAAGCAGTTTCTCAGAAAGCTACATTCCGATTTTTCTCTGAGGATATTTCCTTTGTCTTTATACTCTTCAAACCCATCTGCAATATCAGTTCTCAGAATCCACAAAAACAGTGCTAGCAAATGGCTCCAAGAAATAGTGGTGTAACTCTGAGAGATGAAGTCACATATCAGAAAGCATTTTCTCTGAAAGCTTCTTTCACGTTTTTATCTGAGGATATTTCATTTGTCACCATAAGCTTCATTGCACCAAGAAATATCGCATTGCAGATTTCAAGAAAACTGTGTTAGAAAACTGATCAATGAAGATAAAAGTGTAACTCTGTGAGTTGCATTTACAAGTAACAATGCAGTTTCTCAGAACGCTTCTTTCCAGTTTTTATCTGTGGATATTTCCTTTTTCACCATAGGCCTCAAAGCACTCCCAAATATCACTTTGCAGATTCCACGAAAACAGTGTTAGCAAACTGCTACAAGAAGGGAAAGGTAAATTTCTGTGTGATGAATTCTCATATCAGAAAGCAATTTCTCAGAAAGCTTCTTTCTACTTATTATCTGTGGATACTTTCTTTTTCACCATAGGCCTCAATGTGCTCCCAAATATCACTTTGCAGATTCCAAGATAACAGTTTAGCAAATGGCTTCATGAAGAGAAATGTGTAACTCTGTGAGATGAATTCACACATCACAAAGAAGTTTATCAGAAAGATTCTTTCTCCTTTTTATCTGAGGATATTTCCTTTGGCCATATAGTCATCAAAGTGATCCAAAATATCAGTTCTCAGATTCCACAAAAACAGGGCTAACAAGCGACTCCATGAAATACAGGTGTAATTCAGTGAGTTGAATTCACACATCACAAAGCAGTTTCTCAGAAAGCTTCTCTCTAGTTTTTATCGGAGGATATTTCCATTGTCACTGTAAGCTTCATTGCACTAAGAAATATCCCATTGCAGATTTCAAGAAAGCAATGTTATCAAACTGATCAATGAAAATTAAAATGTAACTGTGTGAGTTGCATTCACACTGAACAATGCAGTTTCTCACACCGCTTCTTTCCAGTTTTTATCTGAGGATATTTCGTTTTTCACCATAGCCCTTTATGTGCTCCCAAATATCACTTTGCAGATTCCACAAGAACAGTCTTAGCAAACGACTTCATGAAGAGAACTGTGTAACTCTGTGAGATGAATTCACACATCACAAAGAAGTTTCTCAGAAAGCTTCTTTCTCCTTTTTAATTGAGGATACTTCCTTTGGCCGTATAGTCTTCAAAGCGATCCGAAATATCAGTTCTCAGATTCCACAAAAACAGGGCTAGCAAACGGGTCCACGAAATACAGGTGTAACTCAGTGAGTTCAATTAACACATCACAAAGCAGTTTCTCAGAAAACTTCTTTCTGGTTTTTATCTGAGGATATTTCCTTTGTCACCGTAAGCTTCATTGCACTAAGAAATATCCCACTGCAAATATCAAGAAAACAGTGTTAGCAAACTGATCAATTAAAAGAAAAGTGTAACTCTGTGAGTTGCATTCACACGTCACAATGCAGTTTATCACAACGCTTCTTTCCAGTTTTTATCTGACGATATTTCCTCTTTCACCATAGCCCTCAATGTGCTCTCAAATATCACTTTGCAGATTCCACAAGAACAGGCTTAGCAAACGGCTTCATGAAGAGAAATGTCTAATTCTGTGAGATGAATTCACAAATCACAAAGAGATTTCTCAGAAAGCTTCTTTCTCATTTTGATCTGAGAATATTTCCTTTGGCTGTACACCCTTCAAAGTGATCCGAAATATCAGTTCTCAGATTCCACAAAAACAGGGCTAGCAAACGGCTCCTCGAAATACAGGTGTAACGCAGTGAGTTGAATTCACACATCACAGAACAGTTTCTTAGAAAGTTTCTTTCTTTTCTGAGCTGATTATATTTGTGGTTTCAAAGCGCCGCTCTGTGTCTCACTGCAGATTCTGCGAAAACACTCTTAACAAGCTTCTCAATGAAAAAAATGATGTCATTCTGTGAGCTGAATTCACCCACAACAAAGCAGTTTCTGAGAAGGCTTCTCTGCAGTTTTTGTCTGAGAGTATTTCATTATTCACCATGGGATTCAATGATATGCAAAATATCACTTCTGAGATTCCAAAAAATGAGTGCTAACAATCTCCTCCATGAAAGTGTGTGGTGTAAAATTGTGAAATGAATTCACCCATCACAAAGCAGTTTCTCAAAAAGCTTCATTCTGATTTTTCTCTGAGGATATTTCCTTTGTCCTTATACTCTTCAAACCCATCCGCAATATCAGTTCTCAGAGGCCACAAAAAGAGTGCTAGCAAACGGCTCCACTAAATAGTGGTGTAACTCTGTGAGATGAAGTCACATGTCAGAAAGCATTTCCGCAGAAAGCTTCTTCCACGTTTTTATCTGAGGATATTTCCTTTGTCACTGTAAGCTTCATTGTGCCAAGAAGTAACCCATTGCAGATTTCCGGAAAACTGTGTTAGGAAACTGATCAATGAACAGAAAAGTGTAACTCTGTGAGTTGCATTCACATCCCACACTGCAGTTTCTCAGAATGCTTCTTTCCAGTTTTTATCTGTGGATATTTTCTTCTTCACCATAGGCCACAAACCGCCCCCAAATATCACTTTGCTGATTCCATGGAAACAGTGTTAGCAAACTACTACAAGAAGGGAAAGGTGAATCTCTGTGTGATAAATTCTCATATCAGAGAGCAATTTCTCAGAGATCTTCCTTCTAGTTATTATCAGAGGATTCTACCTTTTTCACTATAGACCTCAATGCGCTCCCAAAGGACACTTTGCAGATTCCATGAAACAGTGTTAACAAACTGTTTCATGAAGAGAAATGTGTAACTCTGTGAGATGAATTCACACATCACAAATAAGTTTCTCAGAAAGCTTCTTTCTCGTTTTTATCTGAGGGTATTTCCTTTGGCCCTGTAGTCTTCAAGGCGATCCGAAATGTTAGTTCTCTGATTCCACAAAAACAGGGCTAGCAAACGGCTCCACGTAATTCAGGTGTTACTCAGTGAGTGGAATTCACATATCACAAAGCAGTTTCTCACAAACCTTCTTTCTAGTTTTTATCTGAGGATATTTCCTTTGTCACCCTAAGCTTCATTGAGCTAAGAAGTACCCCATTGCAGATTTCAAGAAAACAGTGTTAGCAAACTCATCAATGAAAAGAAAAGTGTAACTCTATGAGTTGAATTCACATGTCACAATGCAGTTTCTCACAAGGCTTCTTTCCAGTTTTTATCTGAGGATATTTCCTTTTCCACCATAGCCCTCAATGGGCTCCCAAATATCACTTTGCAGATTCCACGAGAACAGTCTTAGCAAACAACTTCATGAAGAGAAAGGTGTAACTCTTTGAGATGATTTCACATATCACAAAGAAGTTTCTCAGAAACCTTCTTCTCGATTTTATATGAGGATATTTCCTTGTACGTACAGTCTTTAAGGCGATCCAAAGTATCAGTTCTCAGATTCCACAAAAACCGGGCAAGCAAATGGCTCCATGAAATACAGGTGTAACTCAGTGAGTTGAATTCTCACATCACAATGCAATTTCTCAGAATGCTTCTTTCCAGTTTTTATCTGAGGATATTTCCTTTTTCACCGTAGGCCTGAAAGCGCTCCCAAATATCACTTTGCAGATTCCATGGAAACAGTGTGAGTAAACTGCTACAAGAAGGGAAAGGTGAATTTCTGTGTGATAAATTCTCATATCAGAAAGCAATATCTCAGAAAGCTTCTTTTCAGTTATTATCTATGGATACTTCCTTTTTCACCATAGGACTCACTGAGCTCCCAAATATCACTTCGCAGATTCCTCGAAAACAGTGTAAGCAAACTGCTTCATGAAAACTAAGGTATAACCCTGTGAGATGAATTCACATATCACAAAGAAGTTTCTCAGAAAGCTTCTTTCACGTTTTTAATTGATGATATTTCCTTTGTCAGCATAGGCCCGAATGTGATCCAAAGTATCCCTTTTCAGATTCCCCAAAGACAGTGCTAATAGACTGCTCCATGAAACATGAAACAAATTGGAACTCTGTGAGATGAATTCACGCATCACAAAGCAGGTTCTCAGATAGCTTCTTTCTAATTTTTATCTGAGGTTATTTCCTTGGTCACCGTAAGCTTCATTGCCTTAAGAAATATCCCATTGCAGATTTCAAGAAAACAGTGTTAGCAAACTGATCAATGAAAAGAAAAGCGTAACTCTGTGAGTTGCATTCACACGTTACAATGCAGTTTCTCAGAATGCTTCTTTTCAGTTTTTTTCTGAGGATATTTCCTTTTTCACCATAGCCCTCAATGCGCTCCCAAATATCACTTTGCAGATTCCATGAGAACAGTCTTAGAAAACAGCTTCATGAAGAGAAATGTGTAACTCTGTGTGGTGAATTCACACATCACAAAGAATTTTCTCAGAAAGCTTCTTTTCTATTTCATCCGAGGATATTTCCTTTGGCCTTACAGTCTTCAAAGCGATCCGAAATATCAGTTATCAAATTCCACAAAAACAGGGCTGGAAAGTGGCTCCTCCAAATACAGGTGTAACTCAGTGAGATGAATTCACATATCACAATGCCGTTTCTCCGAAATCTTCTTTCCAGTTTTTATATGTGGATAATTCCTTTTTCACCATAGGCCTCAAATTGCTCCCAAATATCAGTTTGCAGATTCCACGAAAACAGTGTTAGCCAACTGCTTCATGAAGACTAAGTTGTAACTGTGTGAGATGAATTGACATATCACAAAGAAGTTTCTCAGAAAGCTTCTTTCCCTTTTTTAATTGAGGATATTACTTTTGTCAGCATAGGTCTGAATGCGATCCAAAGTATCCTTTCTCAGATTCTCCACAGACAGTGGCAATAGACTGCTCCATGAAACGAAAGTGTAACTCTGTGAGATGAATTCAAGCATCACAAAGTAGTTTCTCAGAAAGCCTCTTTCTAGTTTTTATCTGAAGCTATTTCCTTTGTTATCGTAAGCTTCATTGCCTTAAGAAATATCCCATTGCAGATTTCAAGAAAACAGTGTTAGCAAACTGATCAATGAGCAGAAAAGTGTAACTCTATGAGTTACATTCACACATCACAATGCAGTTTCTCACAATGCTTCTTTCCAGTTTTTATCTGAGGATATTTCCTTTTTCACCATTGCCTTCAATGCGCTCCCAAATATCACTTTGCAGTTTCCACAAGAACAGTCTTTGCAAACGGCTCCATGAAGAGAAATGTGTAACTCTGTGAGATGAATTCACACATCACAAGGAGATTTCTCAGAAAGCTTCTTTCTCATTATGATCTGAGGATATTTCCTTTGGCTGTAGAGTCTTCATAGCGATCCGAAATATCAGTTCTCAGATTCCACAAATAAAGGGCTAGCAAACAGCTTCACAAAATACAGATGTAACTCAGTGAGTTGATTTCACACATCACAAAGCATTTTCTCAGATAGCTTCTTTCTAGTTTTTATCTGAGGACATTACCTTGGTCACAGTAAGCTTCATTGCCTTAAGAAATATCCCATTGCAGATATCAAGAAAACAGTGTTAGGAAACTGATCAATGAAAAGAAAAGCGTAACTCTACGAATTGGATTCACATGTCACAATGCAGTTTCACACAACACTTCTTTCCAGTTTTTATCTGAGGATATTTCTTTTCTCCATAGCCCTCAATGCACTCCCAAATATCACTTTGCAGATTCCACAAGAACATTCTTAGCAAAAGGCTTTATGAAGAGAAATGTGTAACTCTGTGAGATGAGTTCACACATCACAAAGAAGTTCCTCAGAAAGCTTCTTTCTTGATTTTATCTGAGGATATTTCCTTTGGCCATACAGTCTTCAAAGCGATCCGAAACATCTGTTCTCAGATTCCACAAAAACAGGGCGGGAAAGTGGCTCCTCCATATACAGGTGTAACTCAGTGAGATGAATTCACACATCACAATGCAGTTTATCCGAAAGCTTCTTTCCAGTTTTTTATCTGTGGATATTTCGTTTTTCACCATAGGCCTCAAATTGCTCCTGAATATCACTTTGCAGATTCCATGGAAACAGAGTTAGCCAACTGCTTCATGAAAATTAAGTTGGAACTCTGTGAGATGAATATCACAAAGAAGTTTCTCAGAAAGCTTCTTTCACGTTTTTAACTGACGATATTTCCTTTGTCAGCATAGGCCTGAATGCAATCAAAAGTACCCCTTCTCAGATTCCCCAAAGACAGTGGTTATAGACTGCTCCATGAAATGAAAGTGTAACTCTGTGAGATGAATTCACGCATCACAAAGCAATTTCTCAGAAAGCCTCTTTACACTTGTTATTTGATGATATTTCCTTTGTCACCATAAGCTTCCATGTGCTAAGAAATATCCCATTGCAGATTTCAAGAAAACAGTGTTAGCAAACTGAACAATGAAAAGAAAAGTGTAGCTCAATGAGTTACATTAACACGTCACAATGCAGTTTCTCAAAACACTTCTTTCCAGTTTTTATCTGTGGATATTTCCTTTTTCACCATTGCCTTCAATGCGTTCCCAAATATCACTTTATGGATTCCATGAGAACAGTCTCAACAAACGGCTTAATGAAGAGAAAGGTGTAACTCTGTGAGATAAATTCACACATCACAAAGAAGTTTCTCAGAAAGTTTCTTTCACTTTTTTAATTGAGGTATTTCCTTTGTCAGCATACGCCTGAATGTGACCCAAAGTATCCCTTCTCAGATTTCCCAAAGACAGTGGTAATAGACTGATCCATGAAACAAAAGTGTAACTCTGTGAGATGAATTCAGGCATCAAAAAGCATTTTCTCAGAAAGCTTCTTTCTAGTTTTTATCAGAGGATATTTCCTTTGTCACCATAAGCTTCATTGCCCTAAGAAATCTCCCATTGCAGAATTCAAGAACACAGTGTTAGCAAATTGATTAATGGAAAGAAAAGTTTAACTCTATGAGATGCATTCACAGGTCACAATCCAGTTTCCCAAAACGCTTCTTTCTAGTTTTTATCTGAGGAAATTTCCATTTTCACCATAGCCCTCAATGCGCTCCCAAATATCACTTTGCAGATTCCACGAGAACAGTCTTAGCAAACGGCCTCATGAAGAGAAAGGTGTAACTGTGTGTGGTGAATTCACACATCACAAAGAATTTTCTCAGAAAGCTTCTTTCTCGATTTGATCTGAGGCTATTTCCTTTGTCATTGTAAGCTTCATTGCCCTAAGAAATATCCCATTGCAGATTTCAAGAAAACAGTGTTAGCAAACTGATCAATGAAAAGAAAAGTGTAACTCTATGAGTTGCATTCACACATCACAATGCAGTTTCTCACAATGCTTCTTTCCAGTTTTTATCTGAGATTATTTCCTTTTTCACCATTGCCCTCGATGTGCTCCCAAATATCACTTCATAGATTCCATGAGGACAGTCTTAGCAAACGGCTTCATGAAGAGAAGGGTGTAACTCTGTGAGAAGCATTCACACATCACAAGGAGGTTTCTCAGAAAGCTTCTTTCTCATTATGGTCTGAGGATATTTCCTTTGGCCGTTGAGTCTTCATAGTGATCCAAAATATCAGTTCTCAGATTCCACAAATATACGGTTAGCAAATGGCTTCATGAAATACAGGTGTAACTCAGTGAGTTGAATTCACATATCACAAAGCAGTTTCTCAGTTAGCTTCTTTCTAGTTTTTATCTGAGGACATTTCCTTGGTCACCGTAAGCTTCATTGCCTTAAGAAATATCCCATTGAAGATATCAAGAAAACAGTGTTAGCAAACTGATCAATGAAAAGGAAGGTGTAACTCTGGGAGTTGCATTCATACGTCACAATGCAGTTTCTCAAAACGCTTCTTTCCAGTTTTTATCTGAGGATATTTTATTTTCACCATAGCCCTCAATGCGCTCCCAAATATCACTTTATAGATTCCACGAGAACAGTCTTAGCAAATGGCTTCATGAAAAGAAATGTGTAACTCTGTGAGATGAGTTCACACATCACATAGAAGTTTCTCTGAAAGCTTCTTTCTCGATTTTATCTGAGGATATTTCCTTTGGTCGTACAGTCTTCAAAGTGATCCTTAATATCAGTTCTCAGTTTCCACAAAAACATGATTAGCAAACGGTGTCATGAAATAGAGGTGTAACTCAGTGAGTTGAATTCACACATCACAAAGGAGTTTCTCAGAAAGCTTCCTTCTAGTTTTTATCTGAGGATATTTCTGTTGTCCTCTTAAGCTTCATTGCCCTAAGAAATATCCCATTGCAGATTTCAAGAAAACAGTGTTAGCAAACTGAGCAATGAAATGAAAAGTGTAACTCTAGGAGTTGCATTCATATGACACAATGCAGTTTCTCACAATGTTTCTTTCCAGTTTTTATCTGAGGATATTTCCTTTTTCACCATAGCCCTCAATGCGCTCCCAAATATCACTTTGCAGATTCTATGAGAACAGTCTTAGCAAACGGCTTCATGAAGAGAAATGTGTAACTCTGTGAGATGATTTCACACATCACAAAGGAGTTTCTCAGAAAGATTCCTTCTCGATTTTATCTGAGGATATTTCCTTTGGCCTTACAGTCTTCAAAGCGATCCAAAATATCAGTTCTCAGATTCCACAGAAACAGGCCTAGCAAGCGGCTCCTTGAAATACTGGTGTAACTCAGTGAGATGAATTCACACATCACAATGACGTTTCTCAGAATGCTTCTTTCCGGTTTTTATGTGTGGATAGTTCCTTTTCCACCATAGGCCTCAAATTGCTCCCAAATATCACTTGGCAGATTCCACAAAAACAGTGTTAGCCAGCTGCTTCATGAAGATTAAGTTGTAACTCTGTGAGATGAATTGACATATCACAAAGAAGTTTCTCAGAAAGCTTCTTTCAGTAAGATGGCCGAATAGGATCAGCTCCAGTCTCCAGCTCCCAGTGTGAGCAACACCAAAGACACGTGATTTCTGCATTTTCAACTGAGGTACTGGGTTCATCTCACTAGGGAGTACTGGACAGTCGGTGCTGGTCAGTTTCTGCAGCCCGACCAGGCAGAGCTGAAGCAGGGCAAGGCATCGCCTCACCTGGGAAGCGCAAGGGGAAAGGGAATCCCTTTTCCTAGCCAGGGGAACTGAGACACACAACAGCTGTAAAATCGGGTAACTCCCACCCCAATAATTCACTTTACCAGGGGTCTTAACAAACGAGCACGCCAGGAGATTATATCCCACACCGGGCCGGGAGGGTCCCACCCCCACGGAGACTCCCTCATTGCTAGTACAGCAGTCTACAATCTAATGGCAAGACAGCAGCAAGGCTGTTGTATCAAAACCACAATGAGATAACATCTCACACCAGTTAGAATGGCGATCATTAAAAAAGTCAGGAAACAACAGGTGCTGGAGAGGATGTGGAGAAATAGGAACACTTTTACACTGTTGGTGGGATTGTAAACTAGTTCAACCATTATGGAAAACAGTATGGCGATTCCTCAAGGATCTAGAACTAGATGTACCATATGACCCAGCCATCCCATTACTGGGTATATACCCAAAGGATTATAAATCATGCTGCTATAAAGACACATGCGTGCGTATGTTTATTGTGGCACTATTCACAATAGCAAAGACTTGGAATCAACCCAAATGTCCATCAGTGACAGACTGGATGAAGAAAATGTGGCACATATACACCATGGAATACTATGCAGCCATAAAAAAAGATGAGTTTGTGTCCTCTGTAGGGACATGGATGCAGCTGGAAACCACCATTCTCAGCAAACTATCACAGGAACAGAAAACCAAACACCGCATATTCTCTCTCATAGGTGGGAACTGAACAATGAGGTCACTTGGACTCGGGAAGGGGAACATCACACACTGGGGCCTATTATGGGGAGGGGGGAGGGGGGAGGGATTGCATTGGGAGTTATACCTGATGTAAATGACGAGTTGATGGGTGCTGACGAGTTGATGGGTGCAGCACACCAACACGGCACAAGTATACACATGTAACAAACATGCACGTTATGCACATGTACCCTAGAACTTAAAATATAATAATAATGAAAAGGAAAGAAAGAAAGAAAGAAAGAAAAAGAAAGAAAGAAAGAAAAAGAAAGAAAGAAAGAAAGAAAGAAAGAAAGAAAGAAAGAAAAAGAAAGAAAGAGAGAAACCTTCTTTCACGTTTTAATTGAGGATATTTCCTTTGTCAGCATAGGCCTGAATGCGATCCAAACTATCCCTTCTCAGTTTCCCCAAAGACAGTGGTAATAGACTGTTCCACATAACGAAAGTTTACCTCTGTGAGATGAATTCACGCATCTCAAAGCAGTTTCTCAGAAAGCCACTTTCCAGTATTAATCTGATGATATTTCCTTTGTATCCGTAAGCTTCCATGCGCTAGGAAATCTCCCACTGCAGATTTCAAGAAAACAGTGTTAGCAAACTGATCAAAGAAAAGAAAAATGTAACTCTGCTAGTTTCATTAACACGTCACAATGCAGTTTCTCAAAATGTTACTTTCCAGTTTTTATCTGAGGATATTTCCACTTTCAACATAGCCCTCAATGCGCTCCCAAATATCACTTTACAGATACCATGAGAACAGTCTTAACAAACGGCTTCATGAAGAGAAATGTGTTACTCTGTGAGAGGAATTCAAATATCAAAGAAAAGTTTCTCAGAAAGTTTCTTTCTCCATTTTATCTGAGGATATTTCCTTTAACCGTACAGTTTTCAATGTGATCCGAAATACCAGCTCTCAGATTCCACAAAAACAGGGCTAACAAGCGGCTCCTCCAAAAAAAGGTGTAACTCAGTGATATGAATTCACACATCACAATGACATTTCTCCGAAAGCTTCTTTAGAGTTTTTATCTGTGGATATTTCCTTTTTCACCATAGGCATTAAATTGCTCCCAAATATCACTTTGCAAATTCCACGAAAACGGTGTTATCCAACTGCTTCATGAAGATTAAGTTGTAACACTGTGAGATGAATTGACATATCACAAAGAAGTTTCTCAGAAAGTATCTTTCACGTTTTTAATTGAGGGTATTTCCTTTGTCAGCATAGGCCTGAATGTGATCCAAAGTATCACTTCTCAGATTCCCCAAAGACAGTGGTAATAGACTGCTCCATGAAACATGAAACAAAAGTGTAACTCTGTGAGATGAATTCACGCACCACAAAGCAGTTTCTCAGAAAGTTTCTTTCAGGTTTTTATTTGAGGATATTTCCTCAAATAGGCCTTTGTCTGCCTAGGTCTCAATGTGAATCAAAGTATCCCTTCTCAGATTCCCCAAAGACAGTGGTAATAGACTGCTCCATGAAAAGAAAGTATAACTCTGTGAGAGGAATTCACACATCAAAAAGAAAGTACTCAGAAGGCTTCTTTCTGTTTTTATCAGAGAATATTTCCTTTGTCACCTTAAGCTTCATTGCTCTAAGAAATCTCCCATTGCAGAATTCAAGAAGACAGTGTTAGCAAACTGATCAATGAAAAGAAAAGCGTAACTCTGTGAGTTGCATTCACACATCACAGTGCATTTTCTCACAATGCTTCTTTCCAGTTTTTATCTGAGTGTATTTCCTTTTTCACCATAGCCCTCAATGTGCTCCCAAATGTCACTTTGCAGATTCCACGAAAACAATCTTAGCAAACTGCTTCATGAAGAGAAAGGTGTAACTCTGTAAGAAGCATCCACCCATCACAAGGAGGTTTCTCAGGAAGCTTCTTTCTCGTTTTTATCTGAGGATATTTCCTTTGGCTGTATAGTCTTCAAAGCGATCCGAAATATCAGTTCTCAATTTCCACAGAAATAGGGCTAGCAAACAGCTTCACGAACTACAGATGTAACTCAGTGGGTTGAATTCACACATCACAAGGCAGTTTCCAGAAGGCTTCTTTCTAGTTTTTATTTGAGGATATTTCCTTTGTCACCGTAAGCTTCATTTCCCTAAGTAATATCCCATTGCAGATTTCAAGAAAACAGTGTTAGAAAACTGATCAATGAAAAGGAAAGTGTAACTTTGTGAGTTTCATTCCCACGTCTCTCACAACGCTTCTTTCCAGTTTTTATCTGAGGATATTTCCTTTTTCACCATTGCCTTCAATGTGCTCCGAAATATCACTTTGTAGATTCCATGAGAACAGTCTTAGCAAATGGCTTCATGAAGAGCAATGTGTAACACTGTGAGATGAATTCAAATATGACAAAGAAGTTTCTCAGAAAGCTTCTTTCTCTATTTTGTCAGAGGATATTTCCTTTAACAGTACAGTCTTCAAACTGATCCGTAATATCGGTTCTCAGATTCCACAAAAACTGGGTTAGCAAACGGCTCCACGAAATACATGTGTAACTCAGTGAGTTGAATTTTCACATTATAAAGTAGTTTCTCAGAAAGTTTCTTTCAGGTTTTTATTTGAGGATATTTCCTCAAATAGGCCTTTGTCAACCTAAACTCAATGCGACCCAATGTATCACGTCTTAGATTCCTAATAGACAGTGCTAATAGACTGCTCCATGAAAGGAAAGTGTAACTCTGTGAGAGGAATTCACACATCAAAAAGCAAGTTCCCAGAAGGCTTCTTTCTGGTTTTTATCCGAGGATATTTCCTTTGTCACCATAAGCTTCATTGCCCTAAGAAATCTCCCATTACAGAATTCAAGAAAACAGTGTTAGCAAACTTATCAACGAAAAGGAAGGTGTAACTCTGTGAAATGCATTCACAAGTCACAATTCAATCTCTCACAACTGTTCTTTCTAGTTTTTATCTGAGGATATTTCCTTTTTCACCATAGCCCTCAATGCACTCCAAAATATCACTTTGCAGATTGCATGAAAACAATCTTAACAAACTGCTTCATGAAGAAAAAGGTGTAACTCTGTGAGAAGCATCCACATATCACAAAGAGGTTTCTCAGAAAGCTTCTTTCTCCATTTTATCTGAGGATATTACTTTTGGCCGTGTAGCCTTCAATGTGATCGGAAATATCAGTTCTCAGATTCAACACTTATAGGGCTAGCAAACGGCTTCACGAAATACAGGTGTAACTCAGTGATATGAATTCACACATCACAATGACGTTTCTCTGAAAGCTTCTTTCCAGTTTTTATCTGTGGATATTTCCTTTTTCTCCATAGGCCTCAAATTGCTCCCAAATATCACTTTGCAAATTCCACGAAAATGGTGTTAGCCAACTGCTTCATGAAGATTAAGTTGTAACTGTGTGAGATGAATTGACATATCACAAAGAAGTTTCTCAGAAAGTATCTTTCACGTTTTTAATTGAGGGTATTTCCTTTGTCAGCATAGGCCTGAATGTGATCCATAGTATCACTTCTCAGATTCCCCAAAGATAGTGGTAATAGACTGCTCCATGAAACATGAAAGAAAAGTGTAACCTGTGAGATCAATTCACACATCACAAAGGAGTTTCTCAGAAAGTTTCTTTCAGGTTTTTATTTGAGGATATTTCCTCAAATAGGCCTTTGTCTGCCTAGGTCTCAATGTGACCCAAATTATCCCTTCTCAGATTCCCCAAGGACAGTGGTAATAGACTGCTCCATGAAAGGAAAGTGTAACTCTGTGAGAGGAATTCACACAACAGAAAGCAGGTTCTCAGAAAGCTTCATTCTGGTTTTTATCAGAGGATATTTCCTTTGTCACCTTAAGCTTCATTGCCCTAAGAAATCTCCCATTGCAGAATTCAAGAAAACAGTGTTAGCAAACTGAACAATGAAAAGAAAAGTGTAGCTCTATGAGTTACATTAACACGTCACAATGCAGTTTCTCACAACGCTTCTTTCCAGTTCTTATCTGAGGATATTTCCTTTATCACCATAGCCCTCAAGGCACTCCCAAATATCACTTTGCAGATTCCACAAAAACAATCTTAGCAAACTGCTTCATGAAGAGAAAGGTATAACTCTGTGAGAAGCATTCAGACATCACAAGGAGGTTTCTCAGAAATCTTATTTCTCGTTTTTATCTGAGGATAATTTCTGTGGCCATGTACACTTCAAAGTGATCTGAAATATCAGTTCTCATTTCCCACAAATATAGGGCTAGCAAACGGCTTCACGAAATACAGGTGTAACTCAGTGTGTTGAATTCATACATCACAAAGCAGTTTCTTAGAAAGCTTCTTTCTAGTTTTTGTCTGAGGATATTTCTTTTGTCTCCGTAAGCTTCATTGCCTTAAGAAATATCCCACTGCAGATTTCAAGAAAACAGTGTTAGCAAACTGGTCAATGAAAAGGAAGGTGTAACTCTGTGACATGGATTCGCACATCACAATGCAGTTTCTCACAGCGCTTCTTTCCAGTTTTTACCTGAGGATAATTCCTTTTTCACCATAGCCCTCAATGCGCTCCAAATATCACTTTGCAGTTTCCACAAGAACAGTCTTTGCAAACGGCTCCATGAAGAGAAATGTGTAACTCTGTGAGATGAATTCACACATCACAAGGAGATTTCTCAGAAAGCATCTTTCTCGTTTTTATCTGAGGATATTTCCTTTGGCAGTACAGTCTTTAAAGCGATCTGAAATATTAATTCTCAGATTCCATGAAAACATGGCTAGCAAACGGCTCCTCTAAATACAGGTGTTACTCGGTGAGATGAATTCACACACCACAATGAAGTTTCTCCGAAAGCTTCTTTCCAGTTTTTATCTGTGGATATTTCCTTTTTCACCATAGGCCTTAAATTGCTCCCCAATATCACTTTGCAGATTCCACGAAAACAGTGTTAGACAACTGCTTCATGAAGACTCAATTGTAACACTGTCAGATAGAATATCTCAAAAAGAAGTTTCTCAGAAAGCATCTTTCACGTTTTTAATTGGTATTTTTTTTTGTCAGCATAGGCCTGCATGCGATCCACAGTATCCCTTCTCAGATTCCCCAAAGACAATGGTAATACACTGCTCAATGAAACATGAAACAAAAGTGTAACTCTGTGAGATGAATTCACACATCACAAAGCAGTTTCTCAGAACGTTTCTTTCAGGTTTTATTTGAGGATATTTCCTCAAATAGGCCTTTGTCTGCCTAGGTCTCAATGTGACTCAAAGTATCCCTTCTCAGATTCCCCAAAGACAGTAGTAATAGACTGAGCCATGAAAAGAAAGTGTAACTCTGTGAGTGGAATTCAAACATCAGAAAGAAAGTACTCAGAAGGCTTCTTTCTGGTTTTTATCAGAGGATGTTTCCTTTGTCACCTTAAGCTTCATTGTCCTAGGGAATCTCCCATTGCAGAATTCAAGAAAACTGTGTTAGCAAACTGATCAATGAAAAGAAAAGTGTAACTCTGTGAGTTGCATTCACACGTCACAATGCAGTTTCTCACAATGCTTCTTTCCAGTTTTTATCTGAGGGTATTTTCTTTTTCACCAAAGCCCTCAATGCACTCCCAAATATCACTTCGCAGATTGCACGAAAACAATCTTAACAAACTGCTTCATGAAGAAAAAGGTGTAACTCTGTGAGAAGCATCCACACATCACAAAGAGGTTTCTCAGAAAGCTTCTTTCTTGAATTAATCTGAGGATATTACCTTTGGCAGTGTAGCCTTCAAAGTGATCGGAAATACCAGTTCTCAGATTCCACACTTATAGGGCTAGCAAAAGGCTTCACGAAATACAGGTGTAACACAGTGAGTTGAATTCACACATCACAAAGCAGTTGCTCAGAAAGCTTCTTTTTAGTTTTTATCTCAGGATATTTCCTTTGTCACCATAAGCTTAATTGCCTTAAGAAGTATCCCATTGCAGATTTCAAGAAAACAGTGTTAGCAAACTGATCAATGAAAAAGAAGGTGTAACTCTGTGAGATGCATTCACACGTCACAATGCAGTTTCTCACAACGCTTCTTTCCAGTCTTTTTCTGAGGATATTTCCTTTTTCACCATAGCCCTATATGCACTCCCTAATATCACTTTGCAAATTCGATGAGAACAGTCTTAGCAAACAGCTTCGTGAAGAGAAATGTGTAACTCTGTGAGAGGAACTCACACATCACAGAGAAGTTTCTCAGAAAGCTTCTTTCTCCATTTTATCTGAGGATATTTCCTTTGGCCATACAGTTTTCAAATAGATCCAAAATATCAGTTGTCAGATTCTACAAAAACAGGGCGAGCAAGTGGCTCCTCCAAATACAGGTGTAACTCAGTGATATGAATTCACACATCACAATGACGTTTCTCTGAAAGCTTCTTTCCAGTTTTTATCTGTGGATATTTCTTTTTTCTCCATAGGCCTCAAATTGCTCCCAAATATCACTTTGCAAATTCCACGAAAATGGTGTTAGTCAACTGCTTCATGAAGATTAAGTGGTAACTCTGTGAGATTAATTGATATATCACAAAGAAGTTTCTCTGAAAGCATCTTTCACATTTTTAATTGAGGATATTTCTTTTGTCAGCATAGGCCTGAATGTGATCCAAAGTATCACTTCTCAGATTCCCCAAAGACAGTGGTAATAGACTGCTCCATGAAACATGAAACAAAAGTGTAACCCTGTGAGATGAATTCACGCTTCACAAAGGAGTTTCTCAGAAAGTTTCTTTCAGGTTTTTATTTGAGGATATTTCCTCAAATAGGCCTTTGTCTGCCTAGGTCTCAATGTGACCCAAAATATCCCTTCTCAGATTCCCAAGGACAGTGGTAATAGACTGCTCCATGAAAGGAAATTGTAACCCGGTGAGAGGAATTCACACATCAAAAAGCAGTTTCTCTGAAAGCTTCTTTCTGGTTTTTAACTGAGGATATTTCCTTTGTTACCATAAGCTTCACTGTCCTAAGAAATATCCCATTGCAGATTTCAAAAAAACAATGTTAACAAACTGATCAATGAAAAGAAAAGTGCAACTCTGTGAGGTGCATTCACACGTCACAATACAGTTTCTCACAATGCTTCTTTCCAGTTTTTATCTCAGGATATTTCCTTTAACACCATAGCCCTCAATGCACTCCCAAATATCACTTTGCAGATTCCACGAGAACACTCTTAGCAAACGGCTTCATGAAGAGAAAGGTGTAACTTTGTGGGAAGCATTCACACATCACAAGGAGGTTTCTCAGAAAGATTCTTTCTCGTTTTTATCTGAGGATATTTTCTTTGGCTGTATAGACTTCAAAGCGATCCGAAATATCAGTTCTCAATTTCCAAAAAAAATAGAGCTAGCAAACGGCTTCACAAAATACAGGTGTAACTCAGTGAGTTGAATTCATACATCACAAAGCAGTTTCTCAGAAAGCTTGTTTCTCTATTTTGTCAGAGGATATTTCCTTTGGCTGTACAGTCTTCAAAATGATCTGTAATATCAGTTCTCAGATTCCACAAAAACAAGGTTAGCAAGCGGCTCCGCGAAATACATGTGTAACTCACTGAGTTGAATTTACACATCACAAAGCAGTTTCTCAGAAAGTTTCTTTCACTTTTTTATTTGAGGATATTCCCTCAAATAGGCGTTTGTCAGCCTAGGTCTCAATGCGACCCAAAGTATCCCTTCTCAGATTCCCCAAAGTCTGTGGTAATAGACTGAGCCATGAAAGGAAAGTGTAGCTCTGTGAGAGGAATTCAAACATCAAAAAGCAAGTTCTCAGAAGCCTTCTTTCTGGTTTTTATCAGAGGATATTTCATTTATCAGCTTCAAATTCATTGTCCTAAGAAATCTCCCATTGCAAATTTCAAGAAAACAGTGTTAGCAAACTGATCAACGAAAAGGAAGGTGTAACTCTGTGAGTTGCATTCAGACGTCACAATGCAGTTTCTCACAACGCTTCTTTCCAATTTTTATCTGAGGGTATTTTCTTTTTCACCATAGCCCTCAATGCGCTCCCAAATTTCACCTTGCAATTCCACGAAAACAATCTTAGTAAACTACTTCATGAAGAGAAAGGTGTAACTCTGCAAGAAGCATCCACACATCACAAGGAGTTTCTCAGAAAGCTTATTTCTCGTTTTTATCCTAGGATATTTCCTTTGGCTGAATTGTCTTCAAGCGATCCAAAATATCAGTTCTCAATTTTGACAAAAATAGGACTAGCAAACAGCTTCACGAACTACAGGTGTAGCTCAGTGAGTTGAATTCACACCTCTCAAAGCAGTTTCTCAGAAAGCTTCTTTCGAGTTTTTATCTGAGGATATTTCCTTTGTCATTGTAAGCTTCATTGCCCTAAGAAATATCCCATTGCAGATTTCAAGAAAACAGTGTTAGCAAACTGATCAATGAAAAGGAAAGTACAGCTCTGTGAGTTGCATTCACACGTCACAATGCAGTTTCTCACAATGTTTCTTTCCAGTTTTTTTCTGAGGATATTTCCTTTTTCACCATAGCCCTATATGCACTCCCAAATATCACTTTGCAAATTCGATGAGAACAGTCTTAGCAAACGACTTCAGGAAGTGAGATGTGCAACTCTGTGAGAGGAAATCACACATTACAAAGAAGTTTCTCAGAAAGCTTCTTTTTCATTTTTATCTGAGGATATTTCCTTTGGACGTAGAGTTTCCGAAGCTATCCGAAATAACAGTTCTCAGATTCCACAAAAACAGGGCGGGCAAGTGACTCCTCCAAATACAGGTGTAACTCAGTGAGATGAATTCACACATGGCAATGAAGTTTCTCCGAAAGCTTCTTTCCAGTTTTTGTCTGTGGATATTTCCTTTTTCACCATAGGCCTCAAAATGCTCCATATTATGACTTTGAAAATTCCAAAAAACGGTGTTAGCCAACTGCTTCATGAGGATTAAGTTGTAACTCTGTGAGATGAATTGACATATCACAAAGAAGTTTCTCAGAAAGCTTCTTTCACGTTTTTAATTGAGGATATTTCCTTTGTCAGCATAGGCCTCAATGTGATCCAAAGTATCCCTTCGCAGATTCCTCAAAGACAGTGGTAATAGACTGCTCCATGAAACATGAAACAAAAGTGTAACTCTGTGAGATGAATTCAGGTATCACAAAGCTGTTTCTCAGATATATTCTTTCTAATATTTATCTGAGGATATTTCCTTGGTCACCATAAGCTTCATTGCTTAAGAAATATCCCATTGCAGATTTCAAGAAAACAGTGTTAGCAAACTGATCAATGAAAAGCAAGGTGTAACTCTGTGAGGTGCATTCATACGTCACAAGGAAGTTTCTCACAATACTTCTTTCCAGTTTTTATCTAAGGATATTTCCTTTTTCACCATAGCCCTCAATGCGCTTCCAAATATCACATTACAGATTCCACGAGAACAGTCTTAGCAAACGGTTTCATGAAGAGAAATGTGTAGCTCTGTGAGAAGCATTCACACATCACAAGGAAGTTTCTCAGAAAGCTTCTTTCTCCATTTTATCTGAGGATAGTTCCTTTGGCCATACAGTCTTCAAAGTGATCCATAATATCAGTTCTCAGATCCCACAAAATTTGGGTTAGCAAACGGCTCCACGAAATACAGGTGCAACTTTCTTTCTGATGTGTGAATTCATCACAGAGAGATTCTCCTTTCCCTCTCTTAGAAGTTTGCCAACACTCTTTTGGTGGAATGTGTAAAGTGATATTTGGGAGCTCATTGAGTCCTCTGGTGAAAAAGGAAATATTCACAGATAAAAACTGGAAAGATGCATTCTAGGAAACTGCATTGTGATGTGTGAATGCAACTAACAGAGATACACATTCCTTTTCATTGATCAGTTTGCTAACATAGTTTCCTTGAAATCTGTAATCGGACGCTTCGTAGTGCAGTGAAGCTCAGGGTGACAAAGGAAATATCCTCAGAGAAAAACTAGAAAGAAGCTTTCTAAGAAACTGCTTTGTGATGTGTGATTTCAATTCTCTGAGTTACACCTGTATTTCATAGAGCTCTTTGCTAGCCCTTTTTCTGTGGAATCTGAGAACTGATTTTTCGGATCGCTTTGAAGAATATAAGGACAAAGGAAACATCCTCAGATAATAAAATGAAAGAAGCTTTCTGAGAAATTTCTTTGTGATATACGAATTCATCTCACAGAGTTACAACTTATTCTTCATTAAGCAGTTTGCTCACACTGTTCTCATGGAATCTGCAAAGTGATATTTGGGAGCGCATAGAGGCCTATGGTGAAAAAGGAAGTATCCTCAGATAATAACTACAAAGAAGCTTTCTGAGAACTTGCTTTCTGATGTGTGAATTCATCACACAGAGATTCACCTTTCCCTTCTTGTAGCGGTGTGCTAACACTGTTTTCGTGGAATCTGGAAAGTGATACATGGGAGCGCATGGAGGCCTATGGCGAAAAAGGAAATATCCACAGATAAAAACTGGAAAGAAGCATTCTGAGAAACTGCATTGTGATGTGTGAATGCAGCTCACAGAGATACACTTTCCTCTTCATTGATCAGTTTGCTAACAGAGTTTTCTTGAAATCTGCAATCCGATACTTCTCATCGTAATGAAGCCTACCGTGACAAAGGAAAGATCCTCAGAGAAAAACTAGAAAGAAGCTCTCTGAGAATCTGCTTTGTGATGTGTGAATTCAACTCACTGAATTACACCTGCATTTCGGAGATCCGTTTGCTAGCAATATTTTTGTGGAATCTGAGAACGGATATTTCGGATCGCTTTTAAGAGTATAAGGACAAAGGAAATATCCTCAGATAAAAACGAGAAAGAAGCTTTCTCAGAAACTTCTTTGTGATGTGTGAATTCATCTCACACAGTGACACCTCTCCCTTCATGAAGCCTTTTGCTAACACTGTTCTTGTGGAATCTGTAAAGTGATATTTGGGAGTGCATTGAGGCCAATGGTGAAATCAGAAATATCCACAGATAAAAACTGGAAAGAAGCGTTCTGAGAAACTGCTTTGTGATGTGTGAATTCAACTCACTGTCTTACACCTGTATTTTGTGGAGCCTTTTGCTAGCTTTGTATTTGTGGTATCTGAGAACTGATAGTTCGGATCACTTTGAAGAATATAATTACAAAGGAAATATCCTGAGATTAAAAACGTGAAAGGAGTTTTCTGAGAAACTTCGTTTTGATATGTGAATTCATCTCACAGAGTTTCAACTTAGTCTTCATGAAGCAGTTTGCTATCACTGTGTTCGTGGAATCTGCAGAGTGATATTTGGAAGCGCATTGAAGCCTATGGTGAAAAAGGAAGTATACTCAGATAATAACTAGAAAGAAGCTTTCTGAGAGCTTTCTTTCTGATGTGTGAATCCATCACACAGAGATTCTCCTTTCCCTTCTCTGAGTAGTTTGCCAAGACTCTTTTCCTGGAATCTGTAAAGTGATATTTGGGAGCTCATTGAGGCCTCTGGTGAAAAAGGAAATATCCACAGATAAAAACTGGAAAGATGCGTTCTGGGAAACTGCATTGGGATGTGTGAATACAACTCACAGAGATACACTTTCCTCTTCATTGATCAGTCTGCTAACTCAGTTTTCTTGAAATCTGTAATTGGACGCTTCTTAGTGCAATGAAGCTTAGGGTGACAAAGGAAATATCCTCAGATAAAAACTAGAAAGAAGGTTTCTGAGAAACGGCTTTGTGATGTGTGATTTCAATTCACTGAGTTACACCTGTATTTCATGGAGCCGTTTGTCAGCCCTTTTTTGTGGAATCTGAGAACTGATTTTTCGGATCGCTTTGAAGAATGTAAAGAAAAAGGAAATATCCTCAGATAAAAAAATGAAAGAAGCTTTCTGAGAAACTTCTTTGTGATATATGAATTCATCTCACAGAGTTACAACTTATTCTTCATTAAGCAGTTTGCTCACACTGTTCTCATGGAATCTGCAAAGTGATATTTGAGAGTGCATTGAAGCCTATGGTGAAAAAGGAAGTATCCTCAGATAATAACTACAAAGAAGCTTTCTGAGAACTTGCTTTCTGGTGTGTGAATTCATCACACAGAGATTCACCTTTCCCTTCTTGTAGCGGTGTGCTAACACTGTTTTCGTGGAATCTGGAAAGTGATACATGGGAGCGCATGGAGGTCTATGGCGAAAAAGGAAATATCCACAGATAAAAACTGGAAAGAAGCGTTCTGAGAAACTACATTGTGATGTGTGAATGCATCTCAGAGAGATACACTTTCCTCTTCATTGATCAGTTTGCTAACAGAGTTTTCTTGAAATCTGCATTCAGGTACTTCTTAGCACAATGAAGCCTACGGTGAAAAGGGAAAGATCCTCAGACAAAAACTAGAAAGAAGCTCTCTGAGAATCTGCTTTGTGGTGTGTGAATTCAACTCACTGAATTACACCTGTATTTCATAGAGCCGTTTGCTAGCAATGTTTTTGTGGAATCTGAGAACTGATATTTTGGATCGCTTTGAAGAGTATAAGACAAAGGAAATATCTTCAGATAAAAACGAGAAAGAAGCTTTCTCAGAAACTTCTTTGTGATGTGTGAATTCATCTCACACAATGACACCTTTCTCTTCATGAAACTTTTTGCTAACACTGTTCTCGTGGAATCTGTAAAGTGATATTTGGGAGTGCATTGAGGCCTATGGTGAACACAGAAAAGTCCACAGATAAAAATTGGAAAGAGGCGTTCTGAGAAACTGCATTGTGATGTGTGAATGCAACTCACAGAGATACACTTTCCTCTTCATTGATCAGTTTGCTAACACACTTTTCTTGAATTCTGCCATGGATACTTCTTAGCGCAATGAAGCTTAGGGTGACAAAGGAAATATCCTCAGATAAAAAGTAGAATGGATCTTTCTGAGAAACTGCTTTGTGATGTGTGAATTCAACTCACTGACTTACACCTGTTTTTCTTGGAGCCGTTTCCTAGCTTTGTATTTGTGGTATCTGAGAACTGATAGATATCTGATGGCTTTGAAGAGTATACAGCAAAAGGAAATATCCCCAGATAAAAACGAGAAAGAAGTTTTCTGAGAAATGTCTTTCTGATCTCCGAATTCCTCTCACAGAATTCCACCCTTCCGTTCACATAGCTGTTTGCTAACAGTCTTCTCTTGGAATCTGCAAAGTGATATTTGGGAGCACATTGAGGGCTACAGTGAAAAAGGAAATATCTTCAGATAAAAACTGAAAAGAAGCGTTCTGAGAAACTGCATTGTGACGTATGAAAGCAACACCCAGAGTTACACTTTTCTTTTCCTTGATCAGTTTCCTAACACAGTTTTCTTCAAATCTGCAATGGAATATTTCTTTGCCCAATGAAGCCTACGGTGACAAAGGAAACATCTTCAGATAAAAAGTAGAAAAATGCTTTCTGAGAAACTGCTTTGTGATGTGTGAATTCAACTCACTGAGTTACAGCTACATTTCGTGGAGATGTTTGCTAGTCCTGTTTTTGTGGAATTTCAGACCTGATATTTCAGATCGCTTTGAAGAGTATACAGCCAAAGGAAATATCCCCAGATAAAAATGAGAAAGAAGTTTTCTGAGAAATGTCTTTCTGATCTCTGAATTCATTTCACAGAGTTCCACCTTTCTGTTCATGTAGCTGTTTGCTAACACTCTTCTCATGGAATCTGAAAAGTGATATTTGGGAACATATTGATGGCTACAGTGAAAAAGGAAATATCTTCAGATAAAAACTGAAAAGAAGCGTTCTGAGAAACTGCATTGTGACGTTTGAATGCAACCCACAGAGTTACACTTTTCTGTTCCTTGATCAGTTTGTTAACACAGTATTCTTCAAATCTGCAATGGGATATTTCTTTGCCCAATGAAGCTTACAGTGACAAAGGAAATATCTTCAGATAAAAAGTAGAAAGAAGTTTTCTGAAAAACTGCTTTGTGATGTGTGAAATCAACTCACTGAGTTACATCTGTATTTCGTGGAGCTGTTTGCTAGTCCTGTTTTTTTGGAATCTAAGACCTGATATTTTGGATTGCTTTAAAGAGTGTACAGCCAAAGTAAATATCCCCAGGTAAAAACGAGAAAGAAATTTTCGGAAAAATGTCTTTCTGATCTCTGAATTCATCTCACAGAGTTCCACCTTTCTGTTCATGTAGCTGTTTGGTAACACTCTTCTCGTTTAATCTGCAAAGTGATATTTGGAGCAAAGTGAAGGCTACAGTCAAAAAGGAAATATCTTCCGATAAAAACTGAAAAGAAGCGTTCTGAGAAACTGCATTGTGACGTGTGAATGCAACATACGGAGTTACACTTTTCTGTTCATTGATCAGTTTGCTAGCACAGTTTTCCACAAATCTGTAATGGGATATTTCCTTGCCCATTGAAGCTTACGGTGACAAAGGAAACATCTTCAGATAAAAACTAGAAAGAAGCTTTCTGAGAAACTTCTTTGTGATATGTGAATTCAAATCACAGAGTTACAGCTGTATTTCTTGGAGCTGATGCTTGTCCTGTTTTGGTGGATCAAGACCTGATATTTCGGATCGCTTTGAAGAGTATACAGCCAAAGAAAATATCCCCAGTTAAAAACGAGAAAGAAGTTTTCTGCGAAATGTCTTTTGGATCTCTGAATTCATCTCACAGAGTTCCACCCTTCTGTTCATGTAGCTCTTTGCTAACACTCATCTCTTGGGATCTGCAAAGTGATATTTGGGGGCACATTGAGGGGTACAGTGACAAAGGAAATATCTTCAGATAAAAACTGAAAAGACACATTTTGAGAAACTGCATTGTGACATGTGAGTGCAACTTACAGAGGTACACTTTTCTGTTCATTGATCAGTTTGCTAACACAATTTTCTTCAAATCTGCAATGGGATATTTCTTTGCCCAATAAAGCTTACATTGACAAAGGAAACATCTTCAGATAAAAAGTAGAAAGAAGCTTTCTGAAAAACTGTTTTGTGATGTGTGAATTCAACTCACTGAGTAACATCTGTATTTCGTGAAGCTGTTTGCTGGTCCTGTTTTGTTGGAATCTAAGATCTTATATTTTGGATTGCTTTGAAGAGGATACAGCCAAAGGAAATATCCCCAGATAAAAACGAGAAACAAGTTTTCTGAGAAATGTCTTCCTAACCTCTGAATTCATCTCACAGTGTTCCAGCTTTCTGTTCATGTAGCTGTTTGCTAACACTCTTCTCTTGGAATCTGCTAAGTGATATTTGGGAGCACATTGAAGGCTACAGTGAAAAAGGAAATATCGTCAGTAAAAACTGAAAAGAAGCGTTCTGAGATACTGCATTGTGACGTGTGAATGCAACTCACAGAGTTACACTTTTCTGTTCCTTCATCAGTTTGCTAACACAGTTTTCTTCAAATCTACAATGGGATATTTGTTTGCCCAATCAAGCTTATAGTGACAAAGGAAATATCTTCAGATAAAAAGTAGAAAGAAGCTTTCTGAGAAGCTGTTTTTAGATGTGTGAGTTTAACTCACTGAGTTACATCTGTATTTTGTGGACCTGCTTCATAATCCTGTTTTTGTGGAATCTGACACCTGATATTTCGGATCGCTTTGAAGAATATACAGCCAAAGGAAATATTCCCAGATAAAAACGAGAAGAAATTTTCTGAGAAATAATTTTCTGATCTCTGAATTCACCTCACAGAGTTCTACCTTTCTATTCATGTAGCTGTTTGCTAACACTCTTCTCCTGGAATCCACAAAGTGATATTTGGGAAGGCATTGAGGGCTACAGTGAAAAAGGAAATATATTCAGGATAAAACTGAAAAGAAGCGATCTGAGAAACTGAATTGTGACGTGTGAATGCAACTCACAGAGTTACACTTTTCTGTTCCATGATCAGTTGGCTAACACAGTTTTCTTCAAATCTACAATGGGATATTTCTTTGCCCAATGAAGCTTACGGTTACAAAGGAAATATCTTCAGATAAAAAGTAGAAGGAAGCTTTCTGAGAAACTGCTTTGTGATGTGTGAATTCAATTCACTGAGTTACTGCTCTTTTTCGTGGAGCTGTTTGCTAGTCCTGTTTTTGTGGTATCTAAGACCTGATATTTCGGATGGCTTTGAAGAGTATACAGCCAAAGGAAATATCCCCAGATAAAAATGAGAAAGAAGTTTTCTGAGAAATGTCTTTCTGATCTCTCAATTCATCTCACAGAGTCCCACCTTTCTGTTCATGTAGCTGTTTGCTAACACCCTTCTCGTGCAATCAGCAAAGTGATATTTGGGAGCACATTGAGGACTACAGTGAAAAAGGAAATATCGTCAGATAAAAACTGAAAAGAAGCGTTCTGAGATACTGCATTGTGACTTGTGAATTCAACTTACAGAGTTACACTTTTCTGTGCATTGATCATTTTTCTAACACAGTTTTCTTCAAATCTGCAATGGGATATTTCTTTGCCCAAGAAGCTTATGGTGACAAAGGAAATACTTTCAGATACAAAGTAGAACGAAGCATTCTGAGAAACTGCTTTGTAATGTGTGAATTCAACTCACAGAGTTACATCTGTATTTCGTGGAGCTGTTTGGTAGTCTTGTTTTTGTAGAATGTAAGACCTGATATTTCTTAACGCTTTGAAGAATATACAGCCAAAGGATTTATCCCCAGATAAAAATGGGAAAGAACTTTTCTGAGAAATGTCTTTCTTACCACTAAATTCATCTCACAGGGTTCCCCCTTTCTGTTCAGGTAGCTATTTGTTAATACTCTTCTCGTGCAATCTGCAAAGTGGTAATTGGGGGCACATGGAGGGCTACAGTGAAAGAGGAAATATCGTCAGATAAAAACTGAAAAGAAGCGTTCTGAGAAACTGCATTGTTACGTGTAAATGTAACTCACAGAGTTACACTTTTCTGTTCCTTGATCAATTTGCTGACACAGTCTTCTTCAAATCTACAATGGGATATTTCTTTGCCCAGTGAAGATTACGGTGACCAAGGAAATATGTTCAGATAAAAAGTAGAAAAATGCTTTCTGAGAAAAATGCTTTGTGATGTGTGAATTCAACTCACTGAGTTACAGCTGCATTTCTTGGAGATGTTTGCTAGTCCTGTTTTTGTGGAATTTCAGACCTGATATTTCGGATCACTTTGAAGAGTATACAGCCAAAGGAAATATCCCCAGATAAAAACGAGAAAGAAGTTTTCTGAAAAATGTCTTTCTGATCTCTGAATTCATCTAACAGAGCTCCACCCTTCTGTTCATGTAGCTTTTGTTAACACTCTTCTCTTGGTATCTGCAAAGTGATATTTGGGAGCACATTGAGGGCTACAGTGAAAAGGGAAATATCCTCAAATAAAAACTGAGAAGAATCGTTCTGAGAAACTGCATTGTGACGTGTGAATGCAACTCACAGAGTTACACTTTTCTGTTCCTTGATCAGTTTGCTAACACAGTTTTCTTCAAATCTACAATGGGATATTTCTTTGCCCAATGAAGCTTACAGTGACAAAGGAAATATCTTCAGATAAAAAGTAGAGAGAAGCTTTCTGGGAAACTTCTTTGTGATGTGTGAATTCAACTCACTGAGTTAAAGCTGTATGTCGTGGAGCTCTTTGCTAGACCTGTTTTTGTGGAATGTAAGACCTGATATTGCGGATCGCTTTGAAGAGTATAAAGCCAAAGGAAATATCCCCAGATAAAAACAAGAAAGAAGTTTTCTGAGAAATGCCTTTCTGATCTCTGAATTCATCTCACAGAGTTCCACCTATCTGTTCCTGTAGCTGTTTGCTAACACTCTTCTCTTGGAATCTGTAAAGTGATATTTGGGAGCACTTTGAGGGCCACAGTGAAAAAGGAAATATATTCAGGATAAAACTGAAAAGAAGCGTTCTGAGAAACTGCATTGTGACGTGTGAATGCAACTCACAGAGTTACACTTTTCTGTTCCTTGATCAGTTTGCTAACACAGTTTTCTTCAAATCTACAATGGGATATTTCTTTGCCCAATGAAGCTTACAGTGACAAAAGAAATATCTTCAGATAAAAAGTAGAGAGAAGCTTTCTGGGAAACTGCTTTGTGATGCGTGAATTCAACTCACTGAGTTAAAGCTGTATGTCGTGGAGCTCTTTGCTAGACCTGTTTTTTTGGAATGTAAGATCTGATATTGCAGATCGCTTTGAAGAGTATAAAGCCAAAGGAAATATCCCAAGATAAAAACAAGAAAGAAGTTTTCTGAGAAATGCCTTTCTGATCTCTGAATTCATCTCACAGTGTTCCAGCTTTCTGTTCATGTAGCTGTTTGCTAACACTCTTCTCTTGGAATCTGTAAAGTGATATTTGGGAGCACTTTGAGGGCCACAGTGAAAAAGGAAATATATTCAGGATAAAACTGAAAAGAAGCGTTCTGAGAAACTGCATTGTGACGTGTGAATGCAACTCACAGAGTTACAATTTTCTGGTCATTGATGCGTTTGCTAACACAGTTTTCTCCAAAACTGCAGTGAGATATTTCATTGCCAAATGAAGCTTATTGTAACAAAGGAAATATCTTCAGGTAAAAAGTAGAAAGAAGCTTTCTGAGAAACTGCTTTGTGATGTGTGAATTCAACTTACTGAGTTACAGCTGTACTTCATGGAGCTGTTTGCTAGTCTAGTTTTTGTTGAATCTGAGAACTGATATTTCGGATCACTTGAAAGAGTATACAGCCAAAGGAAAAATCCCCAGATAAAAATGAGAAAGAAGTTTTCTGAGAAATGTCTTTCTGTTCTCAGAGTTCATCTCCCAGAGTTCCAACTTTCTGTTCCTGTAGGTGTTTGCTAACACTCTTCTCGTGGAATCTGCAAAGTGATATTTGGGAGAGCATTGAGGGTTACAGGGAAAAAAAGGAAATAACTTCAGATAAAAACTGAAAGGAAGCATTCTGAGAAACTTATATGTGGCCTGTGCATTCACCTCACAGAGTTCCAACTTTCTGTCCATGTAGCTGGTTGCTAATGCTCTTCCCTGGAATCTGCAAAGTGATATTTGGGAGCTCATTGTGGGCTACAGTGAAAAAGGAAATATCTTCAGATAAAAACTGAAAGGAAGTGTTCTGAGAAACTTCTATGTGACCTGTGCCTTCACCTCACAGCGTTCCACCTTTCTGTTTATGTAGCTGTTTGCTAACACTATTCTCGTGGAATCTGCAAAGTGATATTTGGGAGAGCATTGAGGGCTACAGTGAAAAAGGAAATATCTTCAGACAAAAACTTAAAAGAGAAGCAAGATGGCCGAATAGGAACAGCTCCAGTCTCCAACTCCCAGAGCGAGTGACACAGAAGACCAGTGATTTCTGCATTTTCAACTGAGGTACTGGGTTCATCTCACTGTGGAGTGCCGGACTATCGGTGCTGGTCAGCTGCTGCAGCCCGACCAGTGAGAGCTGAAGCAGGGCGAGGCATCGCCTCACCTGGGAAGCGCAAGGGGGAAGGGAATCCCTTTTCCTAGCCAGGGGAACTGAGACACACAACACCTGGAAAATCGGGTAACTCCCACCCCAATACTGCGCTTTAAGCAAACAAGCACACCAGGAGATCATATCCCACACCTGGCCGGGAGGGTCCCATGCCCACGGAGCCTCCCTCATTGCTAGCACAGCAGTCTGCGATATCGCGGCAAGGCAGCAGCGAGGTTTGGGGAGGGGCACCCGTCATTGCTGAGGCTTAAGTAGGTAAAAAAAGCTGCTGGGAAGCTCGAACTGGGTGGAGCTCACAGCAGCTCAAGGAAACTTGCCTGTCTCTGTAGACTCCACCTCTGGGGACAGGGCACAGTAAACAATAACAAAAACAGCAGAAACCTCTGCAGACACAAATGACTCTGTCTGACAGCTTTGAAGAGAGCAGTGGATCTCCCAACACGGAGGTTGAGATCTGAGAAGGGACAGACTCCCTGCTCAAGTGGGTCCCTGATCCCTGAGTAGCCTAACTGGGAGACATCCCCCACTAGGGGCAGTCTGACACCCCACACCTCACAGGGTGGAGTACACCCCTGAGAGGAAGATTCCAAAGCAAGAATCAGACAGGTACACTCGCTGTTCAGCAATATTCTATCTTCTGCAGGTCTGCTGCTGATAACCAGGCAAACAGGGTCTGGAGTGGACCTCAAGCAATCTCCAACAGACCTACAGCTGAGGGTCCTGACTGTTAGAAGGAAAACTATCAAACAGGAAGGACACCTACACCAAAACCCCATCAGTATATCAACATCATCAAAGACCAGAGGCAGATAAAACCACAAAGATGGGGAAAAAGCAGGGCAGAAAAGCTGGAAATTCAAAAAATAAGAGCGCATCTCCCCTGGCAAAGGAGCGCAGCTCATCGCCAGCAACGGATCAAAGCTGGATGGAGAATGACTTTGACGAGATGAGAGAAGAAGGCTTCAGTCCATCAAACTTCTCAAAGCTAAAGGAGGAATTACGTACCCAGCGCAAAGAAACTAAAAATCTTGAAAAAATAGTGGAAGAATTGATGACTAGAGTAATTAATGCAGAGAAGGTCATAAACGAAATGAAAGAGATGAAAACCATGACACGAGAAATACGTGACAAATGCACAAGCTTCAGTAACCGACTCGATCAACTGGAAGAAAGAGTATCAGTGATTGAGGATCAAATGAATGAAATGAAGTGAGAAGAGAAACCAAAAGAAAATAGAAGAAAAAGAAATGAACAAAGCCTGCAACAAGTATGGGATTATGTAAAAAGACCAAATCTACATCTGATTGGGGTGCCTGAAATTGAGGGGGAAGATGGAACCAAGTTAGAAAACACTCTTCAGGATATCATCCAGGAGAACTTCCCCAACCTAGTAGGGCAGGCCAACATTCAAATCCAGGAAATACAGAGAACGCCACAAAGATACTCCTCGAGAAGAGCAACTCCAAGACACATAATTGCCAGATTCACCTAAGTTGAAATGAAGGAAAAAATCTTAAGGGCAGCCAGAGAGAAAGTTCGGGTTACTCACAAAGGGAAGCCCATCAGACTAACAGCAGATCTCTTGGCAGAAACTCTACAAGCCAGAAGACAGTGGGGGCCAATATTCAACATTCTTAAAGAAAAGAATTTTCAACCCAGAATTTCATATCCAGTCAAACTAAGTTTCATAAGTGAAGGAGAAATAAAATCCTTTACAGATAAGCAAATGCTTAGAGATTTTGTCTCCACTAGGCCTGCCTTACAAGAGACACTGAAGGAAGCAATTAACATGGAAAGGAACAACCGGTACCAGCCGTTGCAAAAACATGCCAAAATGTAAAGACCATCGAGGCTAGGAAGAAACTGCATCAATTAACGAGCAAAATAACCAGTTAATATCATAATGGCAGGATCAAGTTCACACATAACAATCTTAACCTTAAATGTAAATGGACTAAATGCTCCAATTAAAAGACACAGACTGGCAAACTGGATAAAGAGTCAAGACCCACCAGTCTGCTGTATTCAGGAGACCATCTCACATGCAGAGACATACATAGGCTCAAAATAAAGGGATGGAGGAAGATTTACCAAGCAAATGGAGAACAAAAAAAAGCAGGGGTTGCAATCCTAGTCTCTGATAAAACAGACTTTAAACCATCAAAGATCAAAAGAGACAAAGAAGGCCATTACATAATGGTAAAGGGATCAATTCAACAGGAAGAGCTAACTATCCTAAATATATATGCACCCAATACAGGAGCACCCAGATTCATAAAGCAAGTCCTTAGAGACTTACAAAGAGACTTAGACTCCCACACAATAATAATGGGAGACTTCAACACTCCACTGTCAACATTAGACAGATCAATGAGACAGAAAGTTAACAAGGATATCCAGGAATTGAACTCATCTCTGCAGTAAGCAGACGTAATAGACATCTATAGAACTCTCCATCCCAAATCAACAGATTAGACATTCTTCTCAGCACCACATCATACTTACTCCAAAATTGACCACATAATTGGAAGTAAAGCACTCCTCAGCAACTGTACAAGAACAGAAATTATAACAAACTGTCTCTCAGACCACAGTGCAATCAAACTAGAACTCAAGACTAAGAAACTCAATCAAAACCGCTCAACTACATGGAAACTGAACAACCTGCTCCTGAATGACTACTGGGTACATAACGAAATGAAGGCAGAAATAAAGATGTTCTTTGAAACCAATGAGAAGAAAGATACAACATACCAGAATCTCTGGGAGACATTTAAAGCAGTGTGTAGAGGGAAATTTATAGCACTAAATGCCCACAAGAGAAAGCAGGAAAGATCTAAAATTGACACTCTAACATCGCAATTAAAAGAACTAGAGAAGCAAGAGCAAACACATTCGAAAGCTAGCAGAAGGCAAGAAATAACTAAGATCAGAGCAGAACTGAAGGAGATAGAGATGCAAAAAACCCTCCAAAAAATAAACGAATCCAGGAGTTGGTTTTTTGAAAAGATCAACAAAATTGACAGACCACTAGCAAGACTAATAAAGAAAAAAAGAGAGAAGAATCAAATCGATGCAATTAAAAATGATAAAGGGGATATCACCACCGACCCCACAGAAATACAAACTACCATCAGAGAATACTATAAACACCTCTACGCAAATAAACTGGAAAATCTAGAAGAAATGGATAATTTCCTGGACACTTACACTCTTCCAAGACTAAACCAGGAAGAAGTTGAATCCCTGAATAGACCAATAGCAGGCTCTGAAATTGAGGCAATAATTAATAGCCTACCAACCAAAAAAAGTCCAGGACCAGATGGATTCACAGCTGAATTCTACCAGAGGTACAAGGAGGAGTTGGTACCATTCCTTCTGAAACTATTCCAATCAATAGAAAAAGAGGAAATCCTCCCTAACTCATTTTATGAGGCCAACATCATCCTGATACCAAAGCCTGGCAGAGACACAACAAAAAAAAAAGAGAATTTTAGACCAATATCCCTGATGAACATCGATGCAAAAATCCTCAATAAAATACTGGCAAACCGGATTCAGCAACACATCAAAAAGCTTATCCACCATGATCAAGTGGGCTTCATCCCTGGGATGGAAGGCTGGTTCAACATTCGCAAATCAATAAACATAATCCAGCATATAAACAGAACCAAAGACAAGAACCACATGATTATCTCAGTAGATGCAGAAAAGGCTTTTGACAAAATTCAACAGCGCTTCATGCTAAAAACGCTCAATAAATTCGGTATTGATGGAACGTACCTCAAAATAGTAAGAGCTATTTATGACCAACCCACAGCCAATATCATACTGAATGGGCAAAAACTGGAAAAATTCCCTTTGAAAACTGGCACAAACAGGGATGCCCTCTCTCACCACTCCTATTCAACATAGTGTTGGAAGTTCTGGCTAGGGCAATTAGGCAAGAGAAAGAAATCAAGGGTATTCAGTTAGGACAAGAAGAAGTCAAATTGTCCCTGTTTGCAGATGACATGATTGTATATTTAGAAAACCCCATTGTCTCAGCCCAAAATCTCCTTAAGCTTATAAGCAACTTCAGCAAAGTCTCAGGATACAAAATTAATGTGCAAAAATCACAAGCATTCTTATACACCAGTAACAGACAAACACAGAGCCAAATCAGGAATGAACTTCCATTCACAATTGTTTCAAAGAGAATAAGATACGTAGGAATCCAACTTACAAGGGATGTCAAGGACCTCTTCAAGGAGAACTACAAACCACTGCTCAGTGAAATAAAAGAGGACACAAACAAATGGAAGAACATACCATGCTCATGGAGAGGAAGAATCAATATCGTGAAAATGGCCATACTGCCCAAGGTAATTTATTGATTCAATGTCATCCCCAGCAAGCTACCAATGAGTTTCTTCACAGAATTTGAAAAAAACTGCTTTAAAGTTCATATGGAACCAAAAAAGAGCCCGCATCTCCAAGACAATCCTAGGTCAAAAGAACAAAGCTGGAGGCATCACGCTACCTGACTTCAAACTATACTACAAGTCTACAGTAACCAAAACAGCATGGTACTGGTACCAAAACAGAGATATAGACCAATGCAACACAGAACACAGTCCTCATAAATAATACCCCACATCTACGGCCATCTGATCTTTGACAAACCTGAGAGAAACAAGAAATGGGGAAAGGATTCCCTATTTCATAAATGGTGCTGGGAAAATTGGCTAGCCATAAGTAGAAAGCTGAAACTGGATCCTTTCCTTACTGCTTATACAAAAATTAATTTCAGATGGATTAGAGACTTAAATGTTAGACCTAATACCATAAAAATCCTAGAGGAAAACCTAGGTAGTACCATTCACCACATAGGCATGGGCAAAGACTTCATGTCTAAAACACCAAAAGCAATGGCAGCAAAAGCCAAAATTGACATATGGGATCTCATTAAACTAAAGAGTTTCTGCACAGCAAAAGAAACTACCATCAGAGTGAACATTCAACCTACAGAATGGGAGAAAATTTTTGCAATCTACTCATCTGACAAAGGGCTAATATCCAGAACCTACAAAGAACTCAAACAAATTTACAAGAAAAAAAAACAAACAACCCCATCAAAAAGTGGGCAAAGGATATGAACAGACATTTCTCAAAAGAAGACATTCATACAGCCAACAGACACATGAAAAATTGCTCATCATCACTGGCCATCAGGGAAATGCAAATCAAAACCACAATGAGATACCATCTCACACCAGTTAGAATGGCAATCATTAAACAGTCAGGAAACAACAGGTGCTGGAGAGGATGTGGAGAAATAGGAACACTTTTACACTGTTGGTGGGATTGTAAACTAGTTCAACCATTATGGAAAACAGTATGGCGATTCCTCAAGGATCTAGAACTAGATGTACCATATGACCCAGCCATCC